>NC_141566.1:0-5000 GCF_036417535.1 Chlamydotis macqueenii
TCTAACCCTAACCCTAACCCTAACCCTAACCCTAACCCTAACCCTAACCCTAACCCTAACCCTAACCCTAACCCTAACCCTAACCCTACCCTAACCCTAACCCTAACCCTAACCCTAACCCTAACCCTAACCCTAACCCTAACCCTAACCCTAACCCTAACCCTAACCCTAACCCTAACCCCTAACCCTAACCCTAACCCTAACCCTAACCCTAACCCTAACCCTAACCCTAACCCTAACCCTAACCCTAACCCTAACCCTAACCCTAACCCTAACCCTAACCCTAACCCTAACCCTAACCCTAACCCTAACCCTAACCCTAACCCTAACCCTAACCCTAACCCTAACCCTAACCCTAACCCTAACCCTAACCCTAACCCTAACCCTAACCCTAACCCTAACCCTAACCCTAACCCTAACCCTAACCCTAACCCTAACCCTAACCCTAACCCTAACCCTAACCCTAACCCTAACCCCTAACCCTAACCCTAACCCTAACCTAACCCTAACCCTAACCCTAACCCTAACCCTAACCCTAACCCTAACCCTAACCTAACCCTAACCCTAACCCTAACCCTAACCCTAACCCTAACCCTAACCCTAACCCTAACCCTAACCCTAACCCCTAACCCTAACCCTAACCCTAACCCTAACCCTAACCCTAACCCTAACCCTAACCCTAACCCTAACCCTAACCCTAACCCTAACCCTAACCCTAACCCTAACCCTAACCCTAACCCTAACCCTAACCCTAACCCTAACCCTAACCCTAACCCTAACCCTAACCCTAACCCTAACCCTAACCCTAACCCTAACCCTAACCCTAACCCTAACCCTAACCCTAACCCTAACCCTAACCCTAACCCTAACCCTAACCCTAACCCTAACCCTAACCCTAACCCTAACCCTAACCCTAACCCTAACCCTAACCCTAACCCTAACCCTAACCCTAACCCTAACCCTAACCCTAACCCTAACCCTAACCCTAACCCTAACCCTAACCCTAACCCTAACCCTAACCCTAACCCTAACCCTAACCCTAACCCTAACCCTAACCCTAACCCTAACCCTAACCCTAACCCTAACCCTAACCCTAACCCTAACCCTAACCCTAACCCTAACCCTAACCCTAACCCTAACCCTAACCCTAACCCTAACCCTAACCCTAACCCTAACCCTAACCCTAACCCTAACCCTAACCCTAACCCTAACCCTAACCCTAACCCTAACCCTAACCCTAACCCTAACCCTAACCCTAACCCTAACCCTAACCCTAACCCTAACCCTAACCCTAACCCTAACCCTAACCCTAACCCTAACCCTAACCCTAACCCTAACCCTAACCCTAACCCTAACCCTAACCCTAACCCTAACCCTAACCCTAACCCTAACCCTAACCCTAACCCTAACCCTAACCCTAACCCTAACCCTAACCCTAACCCTAACCCTAACCCTAACCCTAACCCTAACCCTAACCCTAACCCTAACCCTAACCCTAACCCTAACCCTAACCCTAACCCTAACCCTAACCCTAACCCTAACCCTAACCCTAACCCTAACCCTAACCCTAACCCTAACCCTAACCCTAACCCTAACCCTAACCCTAACCCTAACCCTAACCCTAACCCTAACCCTAACCCTAACCCTAACCCTAACCCTAACCCTAACCCTAACCCTAACCCTAACCCTAACCCTAACCCTAACCCTAACCCTAACCCTAACCCTAACCCTAACCCTAACCCTAACCCTAACCCTAACCCTAACCCTAACCCTAACCCTAACCCTAACCCTAACCCTAACCCTAACCCTAACCCTAACCCTAACCCTAACCCTAACCCTAACCCTAACCCTAACCCTAACCCTAACCCTAACCCTAACCCTAACCCTAACCCTAACCCTAACCCTAACCCTAACCCTAACCCTAACCCTAACCCTAACCCTAACCCTAACCCTAACCCTAACCCTAACCCTAACCCTAACCCTAACCCTAACCCTAACCCTAACCCTAACCCTAACCCTAACCCTAACCCTAACCCTAACCCTAACCCTAACCCTAACCCTAACCCTAACCCTAACCCTAACCCTAACCCTAACCCTAACCCTAACCCTAACCCTAACCCTAACCCTAACCCTAACCCTAACCCTAACCCTAACCCTAACCCTAACCCTAACCCTAACCCTAACCCTAACCCTAACCCTAACCCTAACCCTAACCCTAACCCTAACCCTAACCCTAACCCTAACCCTAACCCTAACCCTAACCCTAACCCTAACCCTAACCCTAACCCTAACCCTAACCCTAACCCTAACCCTAACCCTAACCCTAACCCTAACCCTAACCCTAACCCTAACCCTAACCCTAACCCTAACCCTAACCCTAACCCTAACCCTAACCCTAACCCTAACCCTAACCCTAACCCTAACCCTAACCCTAACCCTAACCCTAACCCTAACCCTAACCCTAACCCTAACCCTAACCCTAACCCTAACCCTAACCCTAACCCTAACCCTAACCCTAACCCTAACCCTAACCCTAACCCTAACCCTAACCCTAACCCTAACCCTAACCCTAACCCTAACCCTAACCCTAACCCTAACCCTAACCCTAACCCTAACCCTAACCCTAACCCTAACCCTAACCCTAACCCTAACCCTAACCTAACCCTAACCCTAACCCTAACCCTAACCCTAACCCTAACCCTAACCCTAACCCTAACCCTAACCCTAACCCTAACCCTAACCCTAACCCTAACCCTAACCCTAACCCTAACCCTAACCCTAACCCTAACCCTAACCCTAACCCTAACCCTAACCCTAACCCTAACCCTAACCCTAACCCTAACCCTAACCCTAACCCTAACCCTAACCCTAACCCTAACCCTAACCCTAACCCTAACCCTAACCCTAACCCTAACCCTAACCCTAACCCTAACCCTAACCCTAACCCTAACCCTAACCCTAACCCTAACCCTAACCCTAACCCTAACCCTAACCCTAACCCTAACCCTAACCCTAACCCTAACCCTAACCCTAACCCTAACCCTAACCCTAACCCTAACCCTAACCCTAACCCTAACCCTAACCCTAACCCTAACCCTAACCCTAACCCTAACCCTAACCCTAACCCTAACCCTAACCCTAACCCTAACCCTAACCCTAACCCTAACCCTAACCCTAACCCTAACCCTAACCCTAACCCTAACCCTAACCCTAACCCTAACCCTAACCCTAACCCTAACCCTAACCCTAACCCTAACCCTAACCCTAACCCTAACCCTAACCCTAACCCTAACCCTAACCCTAACCCTAACCCTAACCCTAACCCTAACCCTAACCCTAACCCTAACCCTAACCCTAACCCTAACCCTAACCCTAACCCTAACCCTAACCCTAACCCTAACCCTAACCCTAACCCTAACCCTAACCCTAACCCTAACCCTAACCCTAACCCTAACCCTAACCCTAACCCTAACCCTAACCCTAACCCTAACCCTAACCCTAACCCTAACCCTAACCCTAACCCTAACCCTAACCCTAACCCTAACCCTAACCCTAACCCTAACCCTAACCCTAACCCTAACCCTAACCCTAACCCTAACCCTAACCCTAACCCTAACCCTAACCCTAACCCTAACCCTAACCCTAACCCTAACCCTAACCCTAACCCTAACCCTAACCCTAACCCTAACCCTAACCCTAACCCTAACCCTAACCCTAACCCTAACCCTAACCCTAACCCTAACCCTAACCCTAACCCTAACCCTAACCCTAACCCTAACCCTAACCCTAACCCTAACCCTAACCCTAACCCTAACCCTAACCCTAACCCTAACCCTAACCCTAACCCTAACCCTAACCCTAACCCTAACCCTAACCCTAACCCTAACCCTAACCCTAACCCTAACCCTAACCCTAACCCTAACCCTAACCCTAACCCTAACCCTAACCCTAACCCTAACCCTAACCCTAACCCTAACCCTAACCCTAACCCTAACCCTAACCCTAACCCTAACCCTAACCCTAACCCTAACCCTAACCCTAACCCTAACCCTAACCCTAACCCTAACCCTAACCCTAACCCTAACCCTAACCCTAACCCTAACCCTAACCCTAACCCTAACCCTAACCCTAACCCTAACCCTAACCCTAACCCTAACCCTAACCCTAACCCTAACCCTAACCCTAACCCTAACCCTAACCCTAACCCTAACCCTAACCCTAACCCTAACCCTAACCCTAACCCTAACCCTAACCCTAACCCTAACCCTAACCCTAACCCTAACCCTAACCCTAACCCTAACCCTAACCCTAACCCTAACCCTAACCCTAACCCTAACCCTAACCCTAACCCTAACCCTAACCCTAACCCTAACCCTAACCCTAACCCTAACCCTAACCCTAACCCTAACCCTAACCCTAACCCTAACCCTAACCCTAACCCTAACCCTAACCCTAACCCTAACCCTAACCCTAACCCTAACCCTAACCCTAACCCTAACCCTAACCCTAACCCTAACCCTAACCCTAACCCTAACCCTAACCCTAACCCTAACCCTAACCCTAACCCTAACCCTAACCCTAACCCTAACCCTAACCCTAACCCTAACCCTAACCCTAACCCTAACCCTAACCCTAACCCTAACCCTAACCCTAACCCTAACCCTAACCCTAACCCTAACCCTAACCCTAACCCTAACCCTAACCCTAACCCTAACCCTAACCCTAACCCTAACCCTAACCCTAACCCTAACCCTAACCCTAACCCTAACCCTAACCCTAACCCTAACCCTAACCCTAACCCTAACCCTAACCCTAACCCTAACCCTAACCCTAACCCTAACCCTAACCCTAACCCTAACCCTAACCCTAACCCTAACCCTAACCCTAACCCTAACCCTAACCCTAACCCTAACCCTAACCCTAACCCTAACCCTAACCCTAACCCTAACCCTAACCCTAACCCTAACCCTAACCCTAACCCTAACCCTAACCCTAACCCT